>NC_041359.1:1485000-1500000 GCF_900634415.1 Cottoperca gobio
AACAGTCCAATTCCTCAGTGCATTGATTTCTGCCATTTCATCACTAATCCTGATGGAATCAGTGCAGGGAGAGAGGATCGTCCAGTGCCTGCTGAGAGGAAGCTTCCTGTCAAATGGAAAAGAGGAACACAGCACGCCGCTCTACGTCCCTCTCTTTCTCATTGTTTCCACGCTTGAGGAGCCCTTTTCTGGGGTAGGCAAAAGATAGACATATGGCAAGTACGCGTCTCATTTTCTTGGACAGAACATGAATCGCCATGAAAGATTGCTTTCTGATTTCTTCCCCCAGCTTCCTTCCTGTCCTTCATCTCATTAGGCGCACTTTGATTTCATTGTTATTCTCCACTTTGTCAGATTTCTTCTGACAGCAAATTTCTCCCAAAGTTGTTTTTGCCTTTGTGTAAAAAATAGCTTTTGTCTTTAGAGGCTTGCAGTCCATAATTGAGATCTTTAGGCATACGGTTCTATACAGTCCTGGGTTTGTTTATGCTGCAAATTGGAATTGTGGCATGCTTTGCAGTGAGAAGTGAGCGAGGTCGCCAGCACAGCATCTGCTTCAAAAATGGCTCTTAATTGACTAAAAAGCCTCAGACTCTCTCAAAGGTCAGACATGGCAGCCAGGTGTATTTACAAAGTAAATAATTGACGGAGATGAAGAGTGGGCCCTCTCCTGAGAGTTGCTGACAATCTGTGATGGAAGTTGCACAAAAGCAACAGAAATCTCAGAAGAGAGAACAATGTCTTCCCTCCGCTCTCTTTGTTTACCTAAATCGACAGTTTTTCTTGGTTAATGTGAACTCTCCTCACTGTGGCAGCACTGCTACCGTCTGCTTCTCCTTATGTTCAGCTGCTCTGCCATCTCTCCATTTGCAGTGGTCAGTAGACAGCAATAAGTGAATTTACCTTCAACAGGGATTTCAATCAGAGTTTCTAAATGAATATTCAAAGGGCTTGCTTTTATTACTCTATGTGCTTCCTATCCTAGGGTCATTTGTATAGAATGGCTAAGGTTCCTTGCTAGATTGATTTTCTTCTTTTGATAACTATTTTGGGTCCCACAGCTTTTTATTGTTTATTATTATTATTATTATTATTATTATTATTATTATTATTATTATTATTATGTGTGCAACTCAGTTATGACTTTTATGTAGAAATACAACAAAGCAATTTTTCATCTTTCACAAAGATTCCAATGAAACATTTTTACTAGTACTCAAACCCACTCCACTTTCAATCCCTAGAACTTTGTCAAACCTCAACCTGCAAACATCATTACAATTGTAAACGTGTCAACACAAACATTTTGGCTCGAGTTCACTTTTTGACGGATTAAGGAGGTAACATAGGAGTTTATTGCATCCTCTTAAAGTATAAGATCAAAGTGACCATATCTCACGTTATTATGTCTCTATTCTGTCACTTTAAGAAAGGAACCGGCAGTAATACTGGTGTTTTATAAATACATGTTTGAACATTGAAGTGTGTCAGGTTTCATGTGGTTGTTTTGAATGACATATGTATGTGAGTTTTGGATTGCATGACTGATAACCATAGATATGGCTCCACATTTTTGTATGACAAAATCTAGGAATTAAAAAATATTCCAGTACAATGGCTAAAAACCCACAAAGTGACCCTTATATTGTGTTTGTATTATGTTTAAACCATTGCTCCTGAGATCATCACACACCCTGCCACATTACACTCGGCTGTGTTGTGTAAAAGCAGAAGTGAGCGCGACACACTGTGGCTCTGACGTACTCTGTCTCTGTCATACTCAGCTGAACTTAGCAGCACTTTCACTGGGCTGTACGTATGTAAGTGTGCCCGCCTGTCGTGGACGCGCTCTCTCAGATAACCACTCTGTGAGCCACACTGGGTTTCAGATTTGTGTGACAGTCTGCTTCTCACCTTACCTGCTGCACTTATGTACCTTTCTATTTACCCTGCCTCCACCTCGCCCCACCAGCCAGCCACTCCCACCTCATCAGCTCACCTTGGCTCCAGCTGCATCTCATCTCCAATCAAGCCAGTATTTAAGTCTCTCCTGCGCACTTACCCAGTGCCAGATTGTAATTTGACTCATGCGAGGTGCGCCTACACTTCTTTCTGGACTGTTTTCTTGCCCTCTGACCTGCCCGTCTCTTCTGATTCCTGATCTTCTGCCTGGCTAGATCTACCTTTTGCCTGTCCCCTACTGGTTTGTCTGTGTAGACTTTTGTACGTGCTTGTGCTCATTAACTGTCCTACCCTGTACCTGCTGAGCTCTGACATTAAAATGTCATCATCAAGTGTTCCTGGTTTCCTGTGTGCTGCGTTTGGGTCTAAACACACTCTGGGACAATATTTTTCTGTGTGAATATTGTAGTTTTAATGGAGGGTATAACTTTGTCTCAGGGTCTGTCAGCTGGCCTGATGGTTACATTAACACCCTGGATTTAAAAAATGTGGACATTAAAGATTGATCCAGCAGAAAATCAAATATTGTGCAGGTGCAGAGGACACAATGGGGTTGAGTCTCTGATGGCGTTTTTGTGTCAACATCAGTAAAATATAACTAGAAATGATCAATGTATATACATGTTTAGAAATAGATAATTAATCCTCATCTCCAAAACAAACAGACCCAGTTAAAAAAAACCACTGGCTACAGCAGTGTCAAGTACTGCAAGAGAATGATATTCAAATATTCAATAAATTATTATATATTTTTATTATTTAAGACAAAAGCTATTGTTCCTGAACGTTACCCACAGTCAGCCCATTACCTACATTATTACAGCACATTTGTCTGAATGCTTTGTTTCTAAATCCATTAAGCCACAGCATCGTGTCAGCGTATGTCATAACAATCTGACAATACAATCTAAAAATGGAAGATGTTTTCTTCTAGATCTCTGTGCTCAAGTCTGGAAAATGAACCAAATCCACAAAAACTATATCAGAACATACACACAAAAATTTACCAAAATGCATTCTTAATTTTCAATTAGTAATCAGTTGGTGATTAATATTTATGAATGTGTAATCGGGAATCAGCCTGCTAATAAATTTACTCAGTGATCTGCCCAGTGCAGCAGCTAATTGTGTTAACTGTTTAAAGTGTCTGTCAGCATTACGCTCAAAGTGGCTGCCTCATTATCTCCTCCAAGACGTCGGTTGTCACTCAGCTTGGCCAATTACTGTGCGCCATCATCACATGAGAGAGGAGCCGGGGAAATGTGCCCGCCGGCCATAATAAGGCATGATCAGTGCCACGCGAGTCTCAGAAAAACAACAACAACGCGCAACAAATCACAAGTCATTCCTTGGTAACATTCGACACATAATCGGAAATTTTTCATCAACTAATTCATGAACCATTCAAATTTGCACGATTTCCACGCCTAGAGCCCCATTAAATATAACGATGAACATATGGCGTAAACATGCTAATTGGCTTTTTCTTTTCTTGAGCCACTGGGATTTTTGTTTTAGTTACTTATTTATTTAATATATCATCCCAGGGGGAAACTGCATCGTTATTTGAAACGACTGAGAACAGCAAAGGAAACCTAAATTAAAATAGATTTAAAAAGAAGAAATGAAGCATAGTAAAAAAAAAAAAAGCCAAAATAAAAGAATGACAGGTGTGAAAGTATTATGAATTCAGGCTAAATTAAATAAAAGGAAATGTGTCAAGCCTATGAATATGGAAAATAAGCACAGATATGTTAATGATTAATTGATTTCAGGGTGCAAACATAGCCTCCTGTGGATGAGGGTGCTGGATATAGACTCCCATGGGTGCTGACTCCTGACACCTGTAACACAAGAGCCATCCATACCGCTATGTGACCGATGGGAAGAAGCTGGCCTGAGTGGGCGCACACGTGGGTGGGAAAATGCAGTCTGAAGAAACTGAAACGGCACTCAGCCTTAATTATATATAGTAAAACTGTGTGTGTGTGTGTGTGTGTGTGTGTGTGTGTGTGTGTGTGTGTGTGAGACAACATGACAGAGACAGATAGGGAGGAAGAGAGAGAGTGTGTTGACAGAAGGCCACTGCCTGGCCTGCCATGAGCAGTCACTAAGTCTGGGTGAAGCCACAGTCCATTTCACAGCTCTCCGTTGTCACACACACAAACACACACACACACACACACACACACACACATATATATATATATATATATATATATATATATATATATATGGATGCTATACACATGTTAAAATATGTCTCAGCAAAATATGTCCACATCCCACTCTTTATGGAGTTGTTTATCTGAGACTGGATCACACACAGTTAGACCAGGACACATGCTACAGCTCTGCAATTTTGGAATTGGTCTAATGAACTGAAAATAAACTCAATACAGAAGGAAAAAAGCAAGTTACCAAGAATAAAACACTTTGAGTTCAACCCAGAAGATCAGTGATATTTTGTTGTGGACCCCAGTAAAGCTTAGATTATATATATTTTATATTAAACCATGTTGTGGATGAATACTCAATTCTGAACGGCTGCAGGGTGTCCATTAATTCCTGTTATTACACAGCTTAGTTAAATACTCAATTGTGTATAATTGTTGCTAAGGACGCTCTGATCACATGACCACCTCCAATCACACAGTCCAACAATCCACAGAAAGAAGTCCGGTAAATGTAACAATGACGGCTGTGGCCAAAAACACACGTTAATTTGCTGCTTGTCCATGAGAAGACATGGAATATTTTATGAACATTCATTTTTATATATGTGGAGAGCAGGAAGCTTTGGATTCATGATGGCTAAACTGTCCCCGGTAAAGACAAGAAAAAGAGAACAAGAAGAAGAAAAGCAAGAGAGGTGGAAAGACACAAAGAGCTGGTCTGGTCAACATTAGAAAGGTACAGTATCTCTACCCTTGAATTAGAGTTCCTTTAATTTTTGAATCAATGCCATTTTGACTCATAATCTTCCTCGGGCAATTATTATTATGTTTTGTTGGGGTCATTTGATGCTCTTATTTGATAACCGACGGTAGAGAGTTTTATTTAGATGAGAGAGATGGAACTAGCACCTTAAACTGTAAACCACAACGCCCGTCCTGCGGGTAATTGCCTTTTATAATAATATTGCTTTTCTCATTTCATAAACAAAACTGTTTTTCTTTGCAGCACTCCAATACCACAGGACTTTATAGATCTCAAATGGTAATTCTGCATTGTTTTAAATGAAGTTGAATACTTTGTTACATCCTGTCAAGTACAACGATGGCTAAACAATGAAAAGCCAAATTTGGCAATGAAACTCTTCAGTCATCTCAGAGAGCTGTGAACAATGTTCTACCTTAAATATAAACACATCTATCTCAAGACTTAGAACCTGGAGGAAACAATTGTGTGCTAACAACTGAGCGTTTTGCATTTTAAACCTTTAATATTCCTGAAGAGAGCTGCAGTTTCAGCCGCCAGCTGTTGTGGGAACAACAGACGACGTATGAGGACACATACTGTACAACACATTCTATATATTCTATACCTCGTCAAAAGTGCGTTTCGCAAATTACACATCGAAGCTTTCCAGGTATTCCAGGTTTTCCAGGATGCATGGAAACCTACACCATCAGGAAATTAAAACTGTAAATGTGTCTTTAAAATGGAGTAAAACTAAGCGGCAATAAGAGAAGTTTAAAAAGGTAAAGAATAACAATTACATTTACTTAATAATAATAATTATGGCCTGTTTACCAGAAGCCAGCCCGCTCAGCTGAGTCACTGGACCACAGAAAAGTGATTTCACACCTCGTCTCGTGTCCCACTGACCCCGTCACTCCAAACGTTAATCCCACCTGACTGTTCAGCTGAGCGTGAAGAGATTGAAAAACTAAATGCTCCCTCCACACATGACAACTGCGTCCACCCCCCTCCCTCCATCACAGACACACAGGCAAAAGCAAAGTTTAGAAAAAATAAACTCATACAAACACCCAGATAATGGGAACCTCCCACCTCCATCTTCTCCACATGACATGTTGTGAAGGACAGAGAGGACAAACACTGATCCAAGCATGACTAACAATAACTCCATGTTTCTCACTCTTTTCTGCAGCTTAACTTTGTCTTCAGTTTAAAGGCAAAACCAAAAGCAGGCTGTTCCTGGGTTTATGTTGAAGTGATGGATTATTCATGTGACGTCAAAGTGCTTCTCATTCATTGACCCTCAGGATGGTGATGACATATGACCGTAGCTATACATTCTGCAAGAACAGTCCTGATCTCCAAAGGATGATTCAGTGGCGGAGATGTACTAAGTACATTTATTCAGAAGTTGCCCGTACTCTAAAGCAGCAGCCATGAGGGGGCACAACATATTTGAATACTTTATCATTACCTGTAGGCTTTTTTTTCCTGTTTATGCAGTACTTGTAATGGGAAATGTTTACATTAATAAAGGATCTGGGTTGTTCCACTACTGATGATTTTGACATGTTGCAACGCACACTTTGGACTAAGATCCTATTTCATAAAGTACATAATTCAAATCAGCATAGATTACAGAATAATGCACACATATTGGTTGCACTGTGGTCAAGCTATAGTAACAATACTTTCCCCCTGAAGCTCCTGAGTAGATGGAAGCTTTTTTCTCCTGACAGCTGCAATATGTTGCCTCCATAAATGTGACGTGTTAATAGCTGACACTGCATAGCTGCACATCTGGACACGTTTCTGTATTTGTTCTGCACACCTGGTGCTGAAGCTCATTTACTCGCACAACTGCCACAAACCTGTAAATGTGTCAGTAATAATGTTCTGTTGATTCAATCACTGTGACATTTTTACTACTTTGTGATGGCCATTCGTACGTTTTAGTGTACCGAGTCTATACAGGTAATATAAATGTTATTTTCTTCATTTATATACATTTATATAATCTGGGAAAAACATCAATCATTATTAAACTGGTCATGCTTTCCATGTTACTAAAAAAAGTCTCATATTGCTAACCTGACACTCTTTGATAAATATTGTTACATTATATAAAATATGTTTGACAAAAGATTCAAACTACCATGCAATGTCAACAATAAACCACTCAATACATATAGTTTCCTTTCTTTCTTTACTACAAAGATCTCTGTACTTTACTGCATTATCTTTGATCTATGGTCAGTTTCAGCCTCTTTTGAGGAGAATGATCTGTTATTTGTTGCACTGATAATGTAGTTCGGGGACTTCTTTCAACCATTAGCAGTGTCTGCAGTTTTGCTCACAAGCTGCACACATACAGTACAAACAACCTCCACCAAGACTGAAGGGCAGCTTGTATGTTGCCTGAGAGGATCCCAGAGAAAAAAGGTCAGCAAATCACTCACTACTGCTTGTAGAGCTTAAATGCTCTAAGTGCGACTCAGATGAGCGTTTTGATGAAGCAGAGCTTCTCCCATATGGACTTAGACGCTTGGACAGTAAGAGGACACTTTAGTGGTCTTTTGGTGAATGAATCAAATTGAAACCCCCCCATTCAAAGTAGAAATGACGTCCTTGTATCTAAGAACCTACTCTGTGCATTACTGATTTCTCCATGGAGATGAATGACCATGAATGAATGAAGAATGGAGAAAAAGTCCAGTAGATCAGGGTGAATATCAGGGTCACTTTTTATTTTAACTTTTTTCTCAGTTAGAAAAGCCAGAACTAAGACACGTCAAATGATGGATGCTGACTTTTAAATTAAGTGAAAAGAATGCAGCTGAATGGAATCAAAGAAAAGTGGTCTGCACTCGGCCCTGTGGTAAATGGGTCAAATTTAACAAATAAGCAGCAACTATCAATAGTGATGCTGAGAGCATGTTTACATCACTGCAGTGAGCATGTAACCACTGGTAGTCAGCACAAACAAGGTTTTCATCAATAATTAGCCTTTTAAGTGCACCAGTATTGTTCATCACTGATGCAATCCCACATCAAACTATAATTACACATCGCCAAACAAAACAATACAGTACACAATCAGCCCACAGCCTAATACTGAAAGTCACCAAACAGTCACACTGCCACACACACATTGTAAAAGTCTCAAACTAACACAACATTGGATCTTAATTTAGATTTTTGTTTTCAGTTTTTGGTGACGCCCTAAAACTCAGATGTGTTTAAGGGGAGCTGGGCCCCCTGGCTCTCCGGTTACCCGGACATTGTTCTCCATCATCACTAAAATACAGCGGTGGTTCATCTCATGCTACTCTTTCCCAATGTGAATTTAAATCGATACTGAGGGAGTTATGTCTCCAAAGAGTGGAGCTGTAGTTCACTGTTGAAGATAAAAGAATGCACTGGTTGTGTGATACTTAAGCTGAATTGAAACCTCTGTTAATGAAAGACAAACGGTAGTAGAGATATCTCCCGTCCCCAGCAGTCAGGCTATTATGAACGCACGCTGGCTTCCACACTCGATGAATTCATGGCTGCTGAGTAGCTGCACCCACTCTACCGCGCGCTTCCCTCTCGCTGCCTCTCACCTCGACACAACATACTGCAAATGAGTGTGGGATGAGTTTTGTTGGAAAAGTTTGTGATAAACGGCTGCGTGGGCAGAGTTGGAGGCGCTTTGAGTTGAACAATCATTGTCGGAGGAGAAGTGTTGCTCTGACTGACAGAGGCCAGCCTGTTTCTGGCTTCAGGCTCTCCAGTCCAAACTGTTTGTCCACAGTTCCTTTCTGAGGTGAAGAAGCAAACTTGAGATAAAGGCAGCGCAGCGTCAGAGCTTTGTTAAGTGAAGTAATTCACAGGCAGATCGTACGCTGGTCTTCTGCTCCTCTGCTTCAAATCACAACCACATAGAGACGAACATGAATCTACTGTTGAGCCTTTTTTGACCTGTTGTTTTGTCTTTTCATATTTATCTTTTTACGAAGGTTCTTTTTTCAAGGTTTTCTTTTTGGTTCGATTTGTGTTATTCCCTGTAACAGTTAGATCAGGGATGGGCAACTTTGTGCAGCCCGCCAGTCAATTTCCAGAAAACAATCTGTCGGAGCTCCGCGAGAGGGCGTGCAAAGTAGCCCTCCGGCAGTGAGGACACACTTTTTGTGGCCCTCCCTATCCTCAAAGTTGTCCTTCCCTGAGTTAGATCATATGAAAAAATAACAGAATATACTCTCAGAATCATAACTTAGTCAATCTGACACTAAACGTCCAGAATTTCCAATAGATATAATGTTGTTGTGTTCGTCATCACATCTGCTCAAAGCTCATAACCATCACATTAGACATTTCCTTCAGCATAAAAATAAAAAATAAAAATGTATTCATATAGCCCAATATCACAAATTATACATTTGTCTCAGTGTGCTTTACAGACTCTACAGGATACGACACCCTCTGTCCTTAGACCCTCGCATTGCACAAGGAAACACTTCCTAAAAGAAAACCCATAATTAAAGGGGGAAACAGTGGGTGCACATCCATAGTTAATGTGACTTTTCATGTTTCAGATTCACCAAACTGTAAAGAAATACAGGCGAAGGTGTAGCCCACAGGACATGAGCACGTACATTACTTTCTGCTAACAATCCTACAACACGGCAATTTTTATAGATGTGGAAATTACAGTCGTGCGACTCTACAGCTGTCATTCATGACACAACATGACAATGAAGCATGATAAAAACAATTCCATCCCAAAATGAAAAAAAAGAAACGGGAGGAGTAGTCCCAAAATATAACATTCTTACGACCCTGGAACGCTGAAACTCTGTTCTAACCATTCATATATTTACAGATATCTGCATGTCATATCCAGATAGATAGATAAGAGTTGTAGTCTTACACACTTCTCTGTGCTTCTTTCCGGGCAGTCACCCACTCAAATCCCCATAGTGACTGTGTCTGCCCCACGACCACTGAAACTAATCAAGTCTATGGTTAACAGAAGAGGAGTTATACATGAAAACCTAATTAAAATAAACACCACCACTGCAAAAGTGCAACTAAATCAAAAAATTAAATGTGGGCTCTTAAACATCAGATCTTTATCAACGAAAGCTGGATTGGTAAATGATTTAATATCAGATAATAAGATTGATTTATTTTGTCTCACTGAAACCTGGCTGAGACATGAAGAATATGTCAGTCTAAATGAATCTACTCCACCTGGTCATATTAATACTCACATTCCTCGAGGTACTGGCCGAGGAGGTGGAGTTGGGGCCATATTTGACTCAAACCTCTTGATCAATCCTAAGCCTAAACTAAAATATAACTCTTTTGAAAGCCTTGTTCTTACGCTCTCAAACCCAACATGGAAAACAATAAAGCCAGTTTTATTTGTTACTGTGTACCGCCCTCCTGGTCCGTACTCTGAATTTCTATCTGAATTCTCAGAATTTTTATCAAATTTAGTCCTTAAAACAGATAAAGTAATTATTGTAGGTGACTTTAATATTCATGTGGATGTTGATAGTGACAGCCTTAATAATGCATTTATCTCAATATTAGATTCAATTGGGTTCAGTCAAAATGTACATGAACCAACTCACTGTTTAAACCACACTCTGGACCTTGTTCTGGGATATGGTGTTGAAATTGAAAGTTTATCAGTGTGTCCACATAATCCTCTTTTATCAGACCATTTTTTAATAACTTTTGAAGTCCTGTTACTGGACTACAAGCCAGTAGGCAAAATATTCTACGCTCGATCGTTTATCTGAAAGTGCTGTGACTAAATTTAAGGAAGTGATTCCATCAGCACTTGATTCAATACCAGGACTCAATATCAATATAACAGAGGACTCCAATGCTAACTTTAGTCCCTCCCAAATTAATCATCTTGTTGATAGCGCTGCAGCCTCACTGCGAATAACACTCGACTCTGTCGCTCCTCTTAAGAAGAAGATCATAAAACAGAAAAAGAAAGCTCCATGGCTTAATTTACAAATCCGCAAACTAAAACAAAAGTCGAGAAATCTTGAAAGTAAATGGCGTTCCACTAAATTGGAAGAATCTCGTTTAGTCTGGTTAGATCATCTTAAAACGTATAAGAAGGCTCTCCGTAATGCCAGAGCAGCTTATTACTCTTCCTTAATAGAAGAAAATAAGAACAACCCCAGGTTTCTTTTCAGCACTGTAGCCAGGCTGACAGAGAGCCACAGCTCTACAGAGCCTTCTGTTCCTATATCTCTCAGTAGTGACGAGTTTCTTTAACGATAAAATTATAATTATTAGAGACAAAATTAATCTCCTCCTGACCTCAATTGGTAATGACTTAACTTCAACTGTTGGAATTTTAAAAACATCTGTAACTGCTGAAATATATCTAGACTGTTTTACTCCAATCAACCTTAACCAACTAACTTCAACAATCTCATCGTCTAAACCATCAACCTGTCTTTTAGACCCGATTCCAACTAAACTGTTTAAAGAAGTTTTACCCTTAATTAACACTTCGTTATTAAATATGATCAACCTGTCTCTATTATCTGGCTACGTACCAAAATCCTTTAAAGTAGCTGTAATAAAACCACTTCTTAAAAAGCCTGGTCTTGATCCAGAGGTTTTAGCCAACTATAGGCCGATATCTAACCTTCCCTTTCTCGCTAAAATCCTTGAGAAAGCAGTCGCAAAACAGTTGTGTGACTTTTTACATAATAATAGTTTATTTGAGGTTTTTCAATCTGGATTTAGAGTTCATCATAGCACAGAGACGGCACTGGTGAAAGTTACCAATGTCCTTCTATTGGCATCAGACAAAGGACTCGTCTCTGTTCTTGTCTTGTTAGACCTCAGTGCTGCTTTCGACACTGTTGATCATGACATTCTACTACAGAGACTGGAACATTGTGTTGGCATAAAAGGAACCGCACTAAGCTGGTTCAAGTCCTATTTATCTGAGCGATCTCAATTTGTACTTGTTAACGATAAATCCTCCATGACAGCCAAAGTCAGTCTTGGAGTTCCGCAGGGTTCGGTACTTGGACCGATTCTATTCGCCTTATATATGCTTCCTTTGGGCAATATTATAAGGAACCACTCTATAAACTTTCATTGTTATGCGGATGATACCCAATTATATCTATCAATTAAACCAGATGAAACCAATCAATTGGCTAAACTTCAAGCATGCCTTAAGGACATAAAAACTTGGATGTCTAGCAACTTTTTGATGTTAAACACAGACAAAACTGAAGTTATTATACTTGGCCCTAAACGCCTCTGAAACGCATTTTCTAATGACATAGAAGCTCTGGATGGCATTAACTTGGCCTCCAGCACCACTGTAAGGAATCTTGGCGTCATCTTTGATCAAGATCTGTCATTTAACTCCCACATAAAACAAATCTCAAGGACTGCCTTCTTTCATCTACGTAACATTGCAAAAATAAGACACATCCTGTCTCAAAATGATGCAGAAAAACTAGTCCATGCATTTGTTACTTCAAGGCTGGATTACTGCAACTCATTGTTATCAGGTTGTCCAAAAAAGTCGGTTAAGACTCTTCAGTTGATCCAAAATGCAGCGGCACGTGTATTGACTAGAACAAGGAAATGGGATCATATTACTCCTGTATTAGCTGCTCTGCACTGGCTCCCGGTAAAATACAGAATAGAATTCAAAATCCTTCTCCTGACTTACAAATCAATTAAAGGTCAGGCTCCAGCATATCTTAAAGATCTCATAGTACCTTATAAACCAACTAGAGCATTACGCTCCCAGACTGCAGGGTTACTTGTGGTTCCTAGAGTCTCTAAGAGTACAATGGGAGCCAGAGCCTTCAGCTATCAAGCTCCTCTCCAGTGGAACCAGCTTCCAGTTTGTGTTCGGGAGGCAGACACACTCTCCACATTTAAGAGTAGGCTAAAGACTTTCCTTTTTGATAAAGCTTATAGTTAGGGCTGGCTCAGGTTTGCCCTGGATCAGCCCCTAGTTATGCTGCTATAGGCTTAGACTGCCGGGGGACACCTCCCTGCTCTCTTCCTTCTCTCCCTCTCTCTTCTTCTCCCTCTCTTCTTCTCCCTCTCTATCTGTATGCATTTATGTAAATGTATGTTACTAACTCACCATCCGGGGTATCATCCCCGGAGTGTCTGTCTCTCATGTGGCAGGTTGCCACTGATAAAGTTTACGTCAGGATCATGAATCGTGACAGCGCCTGCTGACCTGGTCCTGCTGGACACCGGGAAGCCTTATTGACATTTTCCTGGATTCATCCAAACTTTTTATTTCTTTTTTTTTTTCCAACACAACATAATTTCTGTCAAATGTTGTATTTGTACTATGTTGTTTATCCTGTACACACGACATCTATTGCATGTCTGTCCGTCCTGGGAGAGGGATCCCTCCTCAGTTGCTCTCCCTGAGGTTTCTTCCATTTTTTCCCCTTTAATTTTGGGGTTTCTTTTAGGAAGTTTTTCCTTGTGCGATGCGAGGGTCTAAGGACAGAGGATGTCGTAACCTGTACAGTCTGTAAAGCACACTGAGACAAATGTATAATTTGTGATATTGGGCTATACAAATAAATTTGATTTGATTTGATTTGATTAGATAAGTGGGTCAGAAATAAATGAACAAAAACTATTTCAAATTTGGTCATTATTTTTCATAAAAATTATTGTTCTAGAACAAGTCTAGAACCAGTGGCAGGCAGTATGATGACATATGAGTAAATTAACTCTGAAATTAACAATACAGTATGACATGTCTTACTATAACATGTACATCAAAAGCCTGAGAAAAGAAATACCAGTGAAACAACTTGTTTTGTGTTTGAAGTATTAAGAGCCTAAAAGTAGATCCATATATCTTAGTCATAAAGCACATTTAGATTCAACATGACCTGACAACTCGTCAACTGAGGGTTAACAAGGTCTATCTGCACTTTGACAATTCAACAGTTCATCACGTGGACACTATAAAACCAATTCCAACCAATTTTGACATATCACATGCTACACACTAGGTAGTGAAATGAAGACTATTTGGGCCAATTCAGTGTATTATGGGTAGAAACTAAACTCATTTTGCAGATAGACCTTTGTGGTTCCGAAATTGTTGGAAAACCAGAGTCCCAAGGGTCTATCTGACATTGATATGATCTTAACTTGAACTACTATCTACTAGATTACATATAAAACAGTTGGCAGCAAAACGTTTTAAATAAATTATTCCTGTGCTTAAAATGATCATGTGATTAATTTCCCGCCCTGCTATTGGTCAGCAGATAGACCTTTGTGATACTAAAACTATGCTTGAACATGTGGAGATAGACCTTTGTAGATCTCACTGACTCAGCAAATATATACGAAATCTGCATAAATGAGTGATGCAGATAGACCCTGTTAACTTTAAAGGATTAGGGTTCAAAATTTGTCCAATTTGTCAGATAGACCTTGTTAACCCTCAACTGTCACAGCTGATTTAGTGATCATCCAGCAACCAAAACTGGCCTGCAAACAAAAAACAAAGAGTGCTAAGAGAACACGGAGAGTGTCAATAGATAACGATATTCATTTGAGGAAATTAATTCAGTAATTTGATTAAGTAAGTAACTCCATGTCATAAATTATTAATTTGAGGGAAGAATTAAGCAGCAGCCGAAGGTACAAATCACTAATTTGTGCTCCAGAATTATCAAACATTTGACTTCCAATGTGATTATTAGTCAGTAGTTCTGTGACGCAAAGGTCTGACAGGACCAGAACAATGTGAAATTGTCAATTCACAATCGCACTGAGATAAACTAGTAACATGCATGTGGATCAGTTTTATGTGTATCCTCACACAGGTAGTTATGTGATGTATACATTGTTTTAATATAGTTTGTTTTTAATGCAACTACTTTGCAATTAAGTTTTCATCAAATTGCAGGACAGAGAAGCATTATCATGACATTAACGACTGCAGTGTCTGTGTAAGATGTGCTGCTGCCGCTGCTTCTTGGATTTGGAAGTGATTCTTCCAAATCAATAAAGTCGAAGCCCCATTAAATGTGTCGCCCCAGGTTTGATGAAAATGTTTGGAAGAAAGTTGAAGTT